>NC_134487.1:264193382-264233382 GCF_040206685.1 Ascaphus truei | reverse complement strand
GGGAATCAGAGGGGGCCGCGGGTGTGAGTTTGGGAATCAGAGGGGGCCGCGGGTGTGAGTTCGGGAGGCAGAGGAGGCCGCGGGTGTGAGTTCGGGAGGCAGAGGGGGCCACGGGTGTGTGTTCAGGAGGCAGAGGGGGCCGCGGGTGTGTGTTCGGGAGGCAGAGTGGTCGCGGGTGTGAGTGCAGGGGGCATGGAGAGGCAGCAGGATGGAGGCAGAGGGGCCACGGGGGTGAGTGCAGGGGGCATGGAGAGGCAGCAGGACAGAGGCAGAGGGGCCGCAGGGGTGAGTGCAGGGGGCATGGAGAGGCAGCAGGACAGAGGCAGAGGGGCCGCGGGGGTGAGTGCAGGAGGCATGGAGAGGCAGCAGGACAGAGGCAGAGGGGCCACGGGGTAAGTGCAGGGGGCATGGAGAGGCCGCAGGACGGAGGCAGAGGATACTTACCATGTCCAATGATCTGGAAAAAGAATGGGCGCTCGTTGGGGGCGGGCTCATATAGAGCCTGGCCGCGCGCCCACAAAGCCTGGGAGCGCGCGCCAATCAGCTGTCAGGCAGGGGAGTTTTTTTTTAGCGCGAGGGAAAATTAATGGGTCTCATCAGTGTGGGGTCGAAACAGCTGTCTGTGGGTGGGTTTTCTGGATATGCACCTAAACCCTGGCTGTGCTCAAAGCTGTGACCATGCAGCAAGCTTAAGCCTATAGGGAACCATGTTAAAAATGGTTTTTGAAGCAAAAAGTGGCAGTGTGCTCATTTGCATGTCATTTCCCAGAATCCCTTGCTGCAGTGGAAGTGCTGTGTGCTGGGTGATAATGGGGAAAGGCGGGGTTGCAGACCTGCCTAAGACATGCAGATGAGCATACAGTTGTATTTACATTTGCATATTTGCTTTGCTGTGGAGGGTTTTTGTCACTTTTTTTACTCACCATAACTTAACTCAGTATATATATATTATTATAGTGTGTGTCAGTAATGTGTGGCCCTTCAAGGATATTATGTTGCTTAACACTGAATGAAACCATAGCCTAAACCGGTGGTGCGCAAACTTTTGGCCCTGCCTGCTCAGCCCCGTGCTCACGCCCCCTACCTGGTATCCATCATCAAATGACATGGTGGGGTCATGTGACGTCACATTGCCAAGGCAATGCGCCGTGGTAATTTGACGCCGCGTTGCCATAGTGACGCAACACCCGAATTCATCAGAGAGAAGGTAAGTGAGTTACAGAGGCCTCGCACGCTCCCCGGCATTTAATTGAAATGCTTTGGGGAAGAGCGTGGGACCTCTGTAACCGCTGCGTCCCCCCAAAAAATTCTTGCGCCCCTCAGTTTTCACACCTTTGTCCTAAACCATTAACAAATTGCTGCTATAGCCGACAGTAAAAAATAGTTTAGGCTGGGTTTAAGATAAATGTAGCCATGCTGTAAAATGGTCTACAGTTTCCTCTTATGCTGGCAGTAAGCCTTGTAAGTTACAGGGTTGCCAGCATTAATCATGGAGGTTTGCCGTCATACCCTGGTGAGGTGTCATATGCATGGAGGGGAGTGGCTGCATACTCTGAGTCCACCGTTAGTAACTTTAGAAATGTGCCAGTTTCCTGAAGTATATAAGGCACAGCACTGCCAAAAGTTAGTGGTTGGATAAGGAGCAAGTCTGAGTTGAGACTTGGGAGTAAGGGGCCCACTAGTGCGTTAACTTGTGGCCCAGTTCAAGGTCAAGCAGCAGCCAGGCTGACAAGGGCTACACTGTGTCCAGGGACCTGGCACAGGGGTGATTTCCCTGAGGGGAGAGGGGATCCCACTCCATTGGGAGGGCGTACCTTGCAAAGGGAAGTACTGAGGAGAATGCACGGCTAAGCTGAAAGCTGTGAAGGGCAGCTGGCCCATACCACCATGCAAATAAAGATGACCTTGATTAAAGATACCCTCATGTTTGAGTCTGGAATTACTCTGCAGAGGAAGGCACCCGGGAGGAGTTCCTCATCAGAACCATCCCCAAGCAGACGCAGGGATCCTGATGAGGTGGAGGCGCTGCACTGGATATAGGTAGGACTCGTGCACACTACCTCAGCTGCCTGTCTGGGTTGGCATTCCCCACACAACATCATGCGGGAGACTCAGGAGTCCTGTTGCCAACAGGTGCACCACCAGACACGACCATGTAATGGGGACTGGTTAGACCACAGGGGCCAGTGTGAGATTGGGTGGGTCAGTCAGGCCAGAAAATCCGTTACATAAACATAGGCAGTAATGAGTCCTCTCTGTTCATCACAGTGTAATCGCAATATACAAATATACAGGGCTACATAAGTACGACTGAACTCACTGCATGTATAAATCCTGAATTATCACCTTTACCTTTTAAGTATTCCAAACACTTTGTTCGATTTGCGTTTTTATCTTTTTACTTTTTCGAATTTTCAAATCGATAATCTTTAGTGTCATGGTTCAAGTACGCCCGAGATTTTATTTTTGAAAGTTTGCACGCATTTTTATAGCGGCAAAATAAAATGTTTGAAAGTGCCAAAAAAAAAGCAGTTTTCGCTGCAAATTAAAACGTTGCTGAAAAATGTGATCATCTCTAATTAATGCACCGTTACTCCAGGACAATGCTGTCACGTAGACCAGGACTATCACACCAGGGATCAATTCTCCAGACAGAAACACAGAGTTGTGTCAAATTGAATTTATTGGAAAAAAGGTATCCACTAATGTGCAGATATACAACACACATTCACCCACTGGGATAACTGGGGATACCCTGCAGAACTAGGCGCATGGAACTCCCTAAAGAGATTTCTCCTGTTCTTTTCCCCCACACAGTGGGACCGGCGCTGGAGCTCTACATCTGTGAAAGCCTGAGACTAAGGCCCGGGCCATGGAGGTGTGGGGAGTGCTGAGGCGCGCTAACTCTGAGGCTCGCCTGCTTCAGTCAGCGCGATTGCACGGACTTGCAGGCGAGCCAGCGTGCGCGAAAGGAGCCGGGGGGAGGTGGTTGGAGGCGGGGCAGTGACGTCGCTGGGCCAATCGCCCACGACGCACTGACGTCAATGTCACGGGGCCGACGTCACGGCGCCGTGACGTTGACGCTGCTGTGCAGTGATTGGAGGTTTTCAGCCGACACCGCGCTGAAAAACAGCTTGGCGCTCGGCTGAAAACTCCAAAGCCTGAGCACGCCTGCGGACGCTCGCGTGAGCCCCCTCTCAAGGCATCCTCATTGAGGATGCAGGGGCTCAGCGCGGAGCGTCCGCACGCCTCAGCACGTCTGGTCCATCTATGGACTCAGCCTAAGTCTAAAACAGGAGCCTCCCTCCCCAACTTTTATACCCCATGGCTAAGGGAGGGACATTGGCAGGTGCTTCCAATAAGACCCAGCCCCTGATTGGTGGGTTTAACTGCAACATTAAAAGAGTAATATAAAAAGAGTTGGATGTAAAGGTCACAGACAACTACCAACATTCTCCGCTGAACACAACATTAACCCCTGGTCCCTGAAGCGCTGGAAACAAACTACATAATACATAGAGATATATCATAATACAAATGCATTATTGACAGGTAGGGGTAATGTCGGGTTTGACCTTTATTAAAAGCAGTCACATTTACCCCTACCGTTACAAATGCAATTGCAAGACAGTGCCAGAACATTTACAATGGCAGTTTATTTTGCTGGTTATCTTATGTCATGTCTCCCTTTTTTTTTTTTTTTTAATGAAACATTTATATTAATAAAAAAATAGTAAACATCGTAAAAAAAAATAAAAAAATCAGTACAATGAAAAGCCACAGGACTCAAACCCAGAAGAACTGCACAGCGATCTTAAGGCTGCGTCCATGGCAGTGACCACGTCTATACAGCGTGCAGGCGGAAGCGAGAGGGGGCGCGCGTTGCGCAAGAAATCTGTTAAAACTGATTTCTTGGTGCGACGGGCCGGTCACGTGAGCGGTTCGCCCAATAAGGGCAAACCAGCTCCATGATGTCACTGGCACGCCCCTACACATGCCCACGGACGGCGCGCGTACCATGGCCAGGGAAAGCACCCGCTTTACCTCAGCCTCTGCGAGCCTCTGCACGGGCGAAGTGTCTATGGACGCAGCCTTATGCCTTGTCCATGGTTGCTGCTTGCTGGCGGAGGCGCGCTTCCGCTCAGCACTGAGCCCCTATAGCCGCAATTAGAGCGGCTTTAGTAGGGGCTCGCCTACGCTTCCGCAAGCGCGCGGAAGCGTAGGTCTTACCAGAATTTTACATTTCAGCGCTCGCCGGAGTGCAGGGCCGTTCACGTGAGCGGTTCGGCCAATAAGGGTGAACCACCTCTGTGATGTCACTGGACCGCCCCCGGCCCGCCCCCCGATGGCACGCTGTCTAAAGCACCCGCTTTCCCTGAGCCTCAGCGCGCCTCAACACGCCCGCCGGAACGATGGACGAGGCCTTAGTTGAGAAGCAACTGCTGAATGTAAGCCAGCACAGAAGTTTGAAGCCAGCCCGGAAAGTTGAACTCTTCTGCATCATATTTAGGGATTCCGGTTTTAGGCAAAAAAAACACCGCCAATTCATAATCTTAAACTTCCGGAAATTAAACATCCTTTCCTATTAAATTCCACCTCTTGTAGCAGCCCAGTCACAGACAGGAGGCAGAGGCAACACGCCGGGAGTATGAAAACTAAAAACAAATGTGCTTATAAACACCAAATTAAAATTTGTGGCCATTTTGTTTCATTATTAACACTGAAAAAAACATATTTTTTTCAAACTGAAAACCTGGGGGAGATGGGAGATGGGAGGGGGGGTAGGGACACACACAAAACACTGATTTTCCAAAAACACCCTAATCATATTAGTGACCATTCAATGACAAGCTGACAGAAGGAGGTGTTTCCTTATTGGTTTATATAATGAAAAGGGAGCTATGGACACAAAAAAAAAAGACCTTGGTTTGACAAATGTCTCTTTCCAAAATATGTGCTTAATATATTATTAAAACTGTTAGGTTGAGATCTAATTCACTCAGATTATCTCTTTATAGGAGAAAATAGTACATTGTGTTGTAATGTGTTGCAAACCTATGAGGCAGCCAAGGAGATAAACGAGTATTGTGACCCCTTCCGTGAGGAGGCCAGTATCACATTGCAAATTGCAATATTGCATTCTTCCTTTACCATTTCTATATTCAAAGCATTTAATTTATAATTTTATATACTATCTACAGGGGTGCGCAAACTGGGGGGTGCGCCCACCAAAGGGGGCGTAAGATTTTCTAGGGTGGCGCGGCGGGCGCAGAGGCCCTGCGCTCACCCCCCAAGGCATTTAAATTAAATGCCGGGGGAGGCGCGAGGCCTCTGTAACTTCTCTTTCCTGCTTTCAGGCGTCATTTGACGCTGGGTCCTAGGACGGGGGATGGGGGCGTGAGCGCTTGGGCTGCCAGGCAGGGGGGCGGAGCTCAGAAACTTTGCACAACCCCTGTACTAACACATCATTACTTCATACTTTAATGCAATTGCTAGACAGTACCAGCACATTGGCAATGTCAGTTCTTTGCAAGCGACCTTGTGTCATGTGCACGTTGTTACCAAAGGAAATAGGGTTCTCTACAGTAAATTAGGAACAAAAGCCAAAACATTTTTAAAAAAACAATTATTGCCAAAAATACCGGGCAGCACCCGTGGGTCTAGAACCTCAGCAGGATTGTACAGAATTCTGATGGTAGGAAGTAACCACTGAGCTAAAGCCAGTCTAGGAACTGGTTGTCCTCAGTATCATTTTAGAATGTTGAGATCTACTGACACATGGAGACGTTTCAGCTATTGGTTGATGCAAAGAAAACAGAGCTTTAGAAACTAAAAAAAAATGTCACTTGGTTGGATAATAGCTCTGTCTTATTTCTTAAAGCAGCAATTAGGTTTCCAAACATTTCATTTATGATTTTATAAACAAACACCCTTGATGATTGAATGCAATTAGAAGACAAAGTCAGGACAGAGAAGGCCGTGAAGCCATTCGGCAGGAGGGATTCATCAACGGCTACTACCTCCCCAGTGAGGGAATGGCCCTCTGTGAACCACTTCTTTCTAAGTTGCGGGAGTGGAAAGAAAAGAGAGACTCTCGTGAAGCTGCAGCCGTTGCTGCAGTGAGATATCTTAAGGCTAGAAGTTGTGGCCTCCGGAGTTTATTATCCGGGACTGTGGACACTCCAATCGCTCCGCCTGGGTAGATCCCCATAAGTTCCCCATTCAGAGACTTTAGAGTGCCCGATCTGTACCAATCTGCCCGACCTCCCATAGGGACCACAACTCGGCCCTTATCCCCAGTGAGTCCGGTAGCCCTATGCAGTAATATGAACAATCCTAACGTCTGTCATGCCTGTAGTGTCTGTAGGGAAGACCTTGACATGGTGGGGTCAAGGGAACCGGGGTGATGGGTCTCAGTTAGATCAAACACAGCGGGTGTTAGAGAAGAATAGCACATCAGGGCTCGAGACCTTTACAGTTCCAATGAGGGAGGATGGTCTGGAAGCACCTTTATGGGAAGGGTCCTTGTTTTGGGTGCTGCCTGGTACTGCAAGAGAATGTAGTCTCATGAAGTTTAGCAGGGCTGAGAGGGTACTTGTAATGAGGTTCAAAAAAATGAGGTTTGAATATCCATATCTCCCTGAGAACCTCATGAGGAGTGCAGAAAAGCACCTGGCTGAATGGGTAAAATAGGCCATACTAGAGTACCTGGCCAAACCTAAAAGAGGGTCTAAGTCTTGCGAGGTAGACAGCGCTAAATACCTTCTAAATATGTGGGTAGTGGGCACAACATCCACCTCGATAGGGTGGAATGCATCTCCGAGTCTGAGAGAAGGAGGTGCTATTCAGTTAATGCACCTGACGGTCAGAGTAATAAAGTAAATAAACCCGATCCGGCCCACTCCGGCATGGACCATCCTGTCATCTGAGGATCTTCGCTGACTGGAGGCGCTGCCATGTGAAAATAAAGAACCCTGAAAGCCTATCCTGATTCTTCTCATACCACCGCAGAGCAACTCAGAGCCTCATGGATTACAAACAGTATGCACTGCACCAGGAAACACACAGGTAGAGAGGTAAAGGTGCTACATATTATACATTATTACAAACCAGATCAAAATGTGAGACAGTTTTAGTTTTGAAAGCATTTAGACTGCTGGCGGCAGTGAGATGCTCCGGTAGACTGTTCCAGTGGTTGGATAATAGCTCTGTCTGCTTTCTTAAAGCAGCAATCCTCGTTTAATTTACAAGATGAAACCGCTGAGCTAAAGCCAGTCTTGGTGTTGTTTGTTCTATGTATAATTTAGTATGCTGAGATCCACTGACACATGGAGAGGTTTCAGCTATTGGTTGATGCAATGAAGACAGAGCTTTGTAAAATAAACAGAGACCTGTGGTTGGATAATAGCTCTGTCTCATTTCTTAAAGCAGCAATCCTCGCAAAATGTAGCTATTGTTATTTTGTTTCCAAATATTTCTGTAGCAGGGTTCCCCACGGCCCCCCTTACCTCCGCTTAGCGGGGGGAACCCCGTGCTTTGCCGGACACCTGCAGGGGTGAGCGTGTCGCCAGGGGGCTCCAGGCGGAATCTGCAGTCAGGCGCCGCCATCTTGTATGCATCCACGCATGCGCGGGAGCTCGCGTGTGCGCGGTGTAGCCCCAGGAGTCAAGGTTGTGGTTGGAGCTGGTGTTTGTGCATGCGCAGAGGTTCACGCGAAGCGGCAGCCATTACAGGTTCGCGCATGCGCAGATGGAGCTCGCGGCGGCCATTACAATGTCGTGCATGCTCAGTTGCGATCGAGCACGCGACCCCAATAGAGAAGAGGTCTGCAAAGGACTACAAGTCCCAGGATGCATAGGGGCATGCTAACCACCCCACCTGACCCACAGCAGCCAATCGCGTGGCAGAACTTACCTGCAGATATAGATACATTGTTGTGCATTAAACCATGCTAGTCATTCAGAGCTGGGAGCAGGTTAGAGAAGGGTTTGTGTAGGGAGCAGTAGCCCCTACACTAGGCCAGGTTACCCCCCTAGGCCCTGAGACAAAACCCAGATTGTGGTTGCAACAGGGACAGGCCCTAGGTAGGGACCCTGCCACTTTAGTTATTTTTTGAGTTCAGGGACACAGTTCACCTGCTGTGCAGCCCTGATTATCGTGTCCGGACGCAGACAATCGCTCAAGATAGAGACTATCTTCCTGGTGGGATTGTCTGGCGGGACGCCACCCCACGCGTCAAGAGCGGAAGCATCGTGGATCACCCTTTCGGATCCATCATTCCAGTACAGCATCTGTGCGCCCGGGTGTGGATGCACCCGGCAGGTACCATCAAGTCACCAAGTGCACCAACTACACACCTCATATTAGTGGGCAGCGCTCTTCCACCCTTGGGTGGAGTTGTGGGACTTTTGAGACACGGGTGGATGGTGGTGGGGTTGAGGTCCAGTGAGGCCAGGTTACAGGGTGACACTGCTGTGATGCTGTTGATATTATATTGTGATAGGTTATAATTATGTTGCATATAGTAAACTGTTTTATCCATACCCTGGTGTAAGTACTTACTGTATGTGGTTCCTGTGTCTGGGGTTAATCTACAGTACACCCTAGAATCCCTGCACAGGTGAAGGCGCTGTAAGCAGTATGTTCCAGGATACACCCCAGGCTCCCAGTGGCGGAGGTTTAGGCCTACTGTGAGCCTAACAGGTAACGCACCATACACCTGGTAACATATGTAGATTTCCCCACATGGTCCCAATCGCCAATTGGGGGAGGGGGGGCATATTCACAACGTCACTTTCTTTTGCAAGTGTCCCAGCTTCATGTGCACTTTATTCACATGAAACCGGTTTATTTAAACCTGGAAAATAGCAAAAAAAATATTATTAGAAGAAACAAAGGCCTGAGAGCACCCACAGGTCTGGAAACCCAAATGTTTTTTTGGTAACTGATGACAAGATAAACTCACTGAGCTAAAGCCAGCCTTGGAATTGTTTGTTCTCTATATCATTTTAGTATGCTGAGATCCACTGACACACGGAGACGTTTCAGCTATTGGTTGATGCAAGAAAACAGAGCTTTGAAAAATAAAAACAAACCCTTCGTTGGACAATAGCTGTGTCTCATTTCTTAAAGCAGCAATCCTCACGTAATTTATTATAAACTAACAAACATGATGATTGAATGCAATTAGAAGACAATGTCAGCACATTCACAGCGTCACTTTCTTTTGCGAGTGACCCGGTTTCATGTTCACCTTTTTCACATGAAACCGGTTTTGATTTTTCGTGCAAAATAGCAAAAAATATTTATTAACAGAAACAAAAGGCCAGAGAGCACCTGCGGGTCTGGAACCCCACAGGGTTTTTCAGTAAACTGATGACAAGATGAAATCGCTGAGCTAAAGCCAGACTTGGGTTTGTTCGTCTTCTGTATCATTTTTAATATGATTAAGAGATCCACTGACACGGAGACGTTTCAACTATTGGTTGATACAAGAAAACAGAGCTTTGAAAAATAAAAACAGTTCTTGGTTGGACAATAGCTCTGTCTCATTTCTTAGAGCAGCAATCTTTGCATAATTTAGCTATTGTTATTTTGGTTACCAAACATTTCATTTATCATTTTATAAACTAATACATTTGATGATTGAATTCAATTAGAAGACAATGTCAGCATATTTACAATGTCACTTTCTTTTGCTAGTGACACGGGTTCATGTTCCCCTTTTTCACATGAAACCGATTTTATTTTTACCTGGAAAATAGCAAAAAATATTTATTAGCAGAAACAAAAGGCCAGAGAGCACCCGCGGGTCTAGAACCCCACAGGGTTTTTCAGTAAACTGATGACAAGATGAAACCGCTGAGCTAAAGCCAGCCTTGGTAGTGTGTGTTCTCTATATCATTTTAGTATGCTGAGATCCACTGACACGGAGACGTTTCAGCTATTGGTTGATACAAGAAAACAGAGCTTTGAAAAATAAAAACAGTTCTTGATTGGATAAAAGTTCTGTCTCATTTCTTAAAGCAGCAATCCTCGCATAATTTAGCTATTGTTTTTTTGGTTACCAAACACTTCAATTATCATTTTATAAACTAATAAATTTGATGATTGAATTCAATTAGAAGACAATGTCAGCATAATCACAATGTCACTTTCTTTTGCTAGTGACCCGGTTTCATGTTCACCTTTTTCACATGAAACCTGTTTGTTTAAACCTGGAAAATATCAAAAAATAATTATTAGCAGAAAAAAAGGCCAGAGAGCACCCGCGGGTCTGGAACCCCAAAGGGTTTTTCAGTAAACTGATGACAAGATGAAACCGCTGAGCTAAAGCCAGCCTTGGTATTGTGTGTTCTCTATATCATTTTAGTATGCTGAGATCCACTGACACATGGAGACGTTTCAGCTATTGGTTGATACAAGAAAACAGAGCTTTGGGGGGAAAAACACAGACCCTTGGTTGGACAATAGCTCTGTCTCATTTCTTAAAGCAGCAATCCTCGCGTAATTTAGTTATTGTTATTTTGTTTACCAAACATTTCATAGATGCGAGCGTGTGTATGGGCACATGTACATGCGCGCGGGTGTATGGGCAAACGTAGATGCGAGCGTGTGTATGGGCACACGTAGATGCGCGCGTGTGTATGGGCACACGTAGATGCGCGCGGGTGTATGGGCACACGTAGATGCGAGCGTGTGTATGGGCACACGTAGATGCGAGCGTGTGTATGGGCACACGTAGATGCGCGCGTGTGTATGGGCACACGTAGATGCGCGCGTGTGTATGGGCACACGTAGATGCGCGCGGGTGTATGGGCACACGTAGATGCGCGCGTGTGTATGGGCACACGTAGATGCGCACGTGTGTATGGGCACACGTAGATGCGCGCGTGTGTATGGGCACACGTAGATGCGCGCGTGTGTATGGGCACGCGTAGATGCGCGCGGGTGTATGGGCACACGTAGATGCGCGCGTGTGTATGGGCACACGTAGATGCGCGCGTGTGTATGGGCACACGTAGATGCGCGCGTGTGTATGGGCACTCGTGGATGCGCGCGGGTGTATGGGCACACGTAGATGCGCGCGTGTGTATGGGCACACGTAGATGCGCGTGTGTGTATGGGCACACGTGGATGCGCGCGTGTGTATGGGCACACGTAGATGCGCGCGTGTGTATGGGCACACGTAGATGCGCGCGTGTGTATGGGCACGCGTAGATGCGCGCGGGTGTATGGGCACACGTAGATGCGCGCGTGTGTATGGGCACACGTAGATGCGCGCGTGTGTATGGGCACACGTAGATGCGCGCGTGTGTATGGGCACTCGTGGATGCGCGCAGGTGTATGGGCACACGTAGATGCGCGCGTGTGTATGGGCACACGTAGATGCGCGTGTGTGTATGGGCACACGTGGATGCGCGCGTGTGTATGGGCACACGTAGATGCGCGTGGGTGTATGGGCACATGTAGATGCATGTGTGTGTATGGGCACACGTAGATGTGCGCGGGTGTATGGGCACACGTAGATGCGCGCGGGTGTATGGGCACACGTAGATGCGCGTGGGTGTATGGGCACACGTAGATGCGCGCGTGTGTATGGGCACACGTAGATGCGAGCGTGTGTATGGGCACACGTAGATGCGAGCGTGTGTATGGGCACACGTAGATGCGAGCGTGTGTATGGGCACACGTAGATGCGCGCGTGTGTATGGGCACACGTAGATGCGCGCGGGTGTATGGGCACACGTAGATGCGCGCGTGTGTATGGGCACACGTAGATGCGCGCGTGTGTATGGGCACACGTAGATGCGCGCGTGTGTATGGGCACACGTAGATGCGCGCGTGTGTATGGGCACGCGTAGATGCGCGCGGGTGTATGGGCACACGTAGATGCGCGCGTGTGTATGGGCACACGTAGATGCGCGCGTGTGTATGGCACACGTAGATGCGCGCGTGTGTATGGGCACGCGTAGATGCGCGCGGGTGTATGGGCACACGTAGATGCGCGCGTGTGTATGGGCACACGTAGATGCGCGCGTGTGTATGGCACACGTAGATGCGCGCGTGTGTATGGGCACTCGTGGATGCGCGCGGGTGTATGGGCACACGTAGATGCGCGCGTGTGTATGGGCACACATAGATGCGCGTGTGTGTATGGGCACACGTGGATGCGCGCGTGTGTATGGGCACACGTAGATGCGCGCGGGTGTATGGGCACATGTAGATGCATGCGTGTGTATGGGCACACGTAGATGCGCGCGGGTGTATGGGCACACGTAGATGCGCTCGGGTGTATGGGCACACGTAGATGCGCGTGTGTGTATGGGCACACGTGGATGCGCGCGTGTGTATGGGCACACGTAGATGCGCGTGTGTGTATGGGCACACGTAGATGCGCGTGGGTGTATGGGCACACGTAGATGCGCGTGTGTGTATGGGCACACGTAGATGCGCGCGTGTGTATGGGCACACGTAGATGTGCGCGGGTGTATGGGCACACGTAGATGCGCGTGGGTGTATGGGCACACGTAGATGCGCGAGGGTGTATGGGCACATGTAGATGTGCGTGTGCATGGGCACACGCAGATGCGCGCGTGTTTGGGCACACGTAGATGCACGCGTGTGTCTGGGCACACGTAGAGGCGCGTGTATATGGGCACACGTGGAGGCATGCGTGGGTATGGGCACACGTAGAGGCGTGCGGATGGGCACACGTTGAGGCGTGCGGATGGGCACACGTAGAGGCGTGCGTGTGCGTATGGGCACACGTAGAGGCGTGCGTATGGGCACACGTAGAGGCGTGCGTATGGGCACACGTAGAGGCATGCGGATGGGCACACGTAGAGGCGTGCGGATGGGCACACGTAGAGGCGTGCGGATGGGCACACGTAGAGGCGTGCGTGTGCGTATGGGCACACGTAGAGGCGTGTGTGTGCGTATGGGCACACGTAGAGGCGTGCGTGTGCGTATGGGCACACGTAGAGGCGTGCGTGTGGACACGCGTAGGTGCAGGCACGCGTAGATGCGGGCGCGCGGGTATACGGGCACTTGCGGGTGCGTGCGTTCGGGCACGTGGGGATGTAGACATGTGCATGGGCACGTGGGGATGTAGACATGTGCATGGGCACGTGGGGATGTGCTTGGGCACGTAGACATGTGCATGGGTACGTGGGGTTGTATTCAGGTGTGTGGGCGTATACATGGGTATGGGCACATGTAGGCGTATACATGTGTATGGGCACATGTAGGTGTATTCATGTGTATGGGCACGGATAGATAGGGTATGTTGAACCGTGCACGGGTAGATGTATATAGGGTATGTTGAACCGTGCGTAATATTGATCAGTGTTAATAGGTAAGCTGTTTTAATAGTTAGGCTGTTTATAGTAGAGTGGGTTTTTGTATGGTCTGGTTAAGCGGATGTTGTGTTGCTGTGAGAACAATGTTACACAGCACAGGAGCACGATGACCACTGGGAGTGTTGCTACGAGGACGTGCACCCCGACACTTTGCGGGGGCCGCCGCCATCTGGGGCTTCCACTTGGTGGTCCCAGCGTTTCCTCTCTGTCCCATGTTTTACGGTGCCTGCTCGGGCCTGGGGGATGGGAGCGGGCAAAGTCCAGTGGTACGCGGCTCCGCTGTGGCGGATTTGTGGCTCTTCACCCCCATCGGGCGAAAGGGGGAGGCCCACAGCAGCTGCCTCTTCCCGAAGCCTGTGGGGGCTGGCGAGCGGGCACAGGAAGCATGGGCGGGGAAAGAGGGCGAGGGGCTCAGTGTCCCCAATGTGGGAGCAACTTCCCTTCCTCCTCTCCCCTCCACCCACCTCCCCCTCCTTCACCATTGTTATGAGCCAAGCTGTTGGTCTGGGTTCAATAAACTCTTAAGCCTGTCAGGTTTTATATAAGTAAATGTTACTGCGGTTATAATAATGAGTAAGGGAATTGCATGGCGCTGTAGGGGTCAATGGGGACAGAGGTACATTACGATTATAGTTGTGCCACATGTTGGTGGCGAATTGGTTTGAATGCAGGGTAGAGGAAGGTTTATTGATTTGAGCTGATCTTGTCTACCTCTGTTCAGCCAGGTGACATACTCTTTAAAATTGGTTTAGCAGCAATTTGCACTGCATTTCCTTTGAATAGTTCTTCAGGAGTTCTGTTAATGTGACCGTTTTTTTATTTAAGCTGTCTAATAGTGGATGCGGTTTTGATAGTTGATTCGGGTATTGGGTTAATGTTCTGGTTAAGCGGTTTTCATTTGACGGAGGTACGGTGCTGCCTTGAGAGCAATGTTAAACAGCACAGATGGTGTGAGGTGCTGGTGACTCACAGGACTGGGTACACACCTCAAGACACTGAGTCAATCAGGGGTATTATCTCATCCCATGATATGGTGAAAGGTGACCCCCACCTACGTTATGGTCACTTGGCCAGGTATGGTCCCTTGGCCAGGCATGGTGGCGGGGGAGGCTGGTTTAAGGGTGCGCTTGAATGTTCTTGCTAGCGAAGGCCCGAGCAGAACCGCAAAGGTGTGATCTTCAAGCGCGGAACAGGACAGCGCTCTGTTGATGGTTGCATGGCTTATTTCAGCGGTGTTCCTTGTTTTCCCCTCTTGGATTTATGGCGGCTCTGGTGGTCAGCATAGTTGCCCTAGCTTAGCGCGCCATTTAGACCAGTCTCGGCAAACACACATCACAGAGTAGTTAGATAGTTAAGGGCCTGGGCACGGGCAGTTCAGTGGGTATCTTCCGCGGCGAGGCAAAAACCTTAACGAGGCGTGGTTGGATCGGCGGCTGCGTGCATTGTTTCAAGCAGGCCAGCGCATGGTGGCAGACAAGGCCGTGGTGGCTTGCCCACAGGTCACGCACTGGGCAGGAGTCAGGCGCCAGGGTCGCTCCCCGTGGGAAGGTGGCGTCGCAGCGTAGGGTGCGGCAGCGCAATGCGTGAGGCGGGAGTTGGGAGCCGCGACCAGGGCAGCAGCCTTCATCCACAGGCCACAAGGCAGGGCGTCACTGTGGGTAGGTCGGGCCCTAGCAGTAGAGGGGAGGCCTACGGCCACTGACGCAGGGCGGCAGCCTTCAGCCACGGGCCGCTAGGCAGGGCATCACTGTCGGTAGGTAGGGCCCTAGCAGTGAAAGGGAGGCCTACGGCCACTGTGGCGCAGGTTAAGGACCAAACGGGAGTCAGGAGCCGCGTGCAGGGCAGCAGCCTTCGGCCACGGGCCGCAATGTAGGGCGTCACGGTGGGTATGTCGGCCCCAGCAGTGATGGGGAGGCTTACGGCCACTTTGATGCAGGACAAGGCGGTTCGGCGCGGAGGTCGGGCCCCAGCGGCAATTGGGAGGCCTCCGGCCACTGTGACGCGGGACAGGGTGTCACGGCACGCCAACGGCCGCCCGCTGCCGACGCGGGCGGTGTAGCTCTAAGGAGATCGCCTGCAGAATCGGCAGGGTTGAGACGACCAGGACCGCCACCCGCAATCGCGTGCGGTGCCGATGCTTTACTCGACGGACGTAGCAGCAGCTGAAAGCGAAATCCCAGATGCCAAGGACTGGTAAGGAACCTGCGGCGGTAAAGAGGGGGCGGTTGCACATCAGGGTGAGCGCGTTTAAGAATTGGGTTGGCGGCAGAAATCCCAGATGGCGGGGTAAGGCGGGCAACACCAGGGCCTGCACTGGCTCTATACTAGCGGCGTATGGCGCAGCAGGGAAGGCAATTTTCACGGCAACATTGATAGGCATGCTGAAAGCTTCGGAGCCCGGTGTCTTTCAATTCTTCAGCCACGGCCGGGGTCATGGGCACGGTAGCTGACCCACCCGGCAGTATCACGCGCTGCACAGGCGGTGGGACAGCCCCAGCGGGCGGTTGATGGGGACACGCCGTGGAAGGTACAGCATATGGCGTATCTGGTAATGGTAAGGAGTCGCGTTTAGGGCGGCATCGAGGATATATGGCGAGGCGTCACGGTTTGCAGGGTTCGACACGGAGCGAGCAAGGGAAGAGGCGTGGCCCAGTCCACCGCCAGGGTTGCTTCCCCAGGGGTCACTGAGGGAGGGTAAGAAGCCTGCAGCAGTAAAAAGGGCCGGCTGTGAGACAGGATAAGCACGTTTGCAGGTTGGTTAGCTTCGCAGGGGGATTGGGCAGCTTGCAATGCGCAGCGGGCAAGGATCAAGCAGGGGGAGAAATCCCAGATAGCGCTGGGCAGTGGCGGCCTGAGGCTCCGGAGGCGGTGCAGGTCCGGGACCGGGTGATGGATAGCGCAGCGGAGAAAGCGATTCTCAGGGCATCTTTACGAAGCATGACAAGTTGAGTAACTGCTGCTCCAGGCGCCATTGGCATCCCCAGGTGGAATGGTAATGACAGATGGGCTGGTAGAGGAGCATGGGTCCCGCTGCTAGGCATGCCAGGCGGGATAGACTTATTTAAGTTTGCGGGAGGGCTTTGAGAGGGTTCTGGCAGGGTCTGAGGTGTTCCTGTTCGGTCCTGGTCATTTCCGGTCGCACGCCGGGTTGCTGTCTCGGCCGTTTGCCTCTCCACCGCCGGTCACAGACCACCCATCACAACGGATGACTCGTTCGAGGGTTAGCGGTGCAACAGAATTAAGAAGATATACTCAGGCTCGGCGCCATCCGCAACACAACAGTGAGTCCCTCTATCTCAATTATTACAGTGCTCCTGGGGAGCCTATTGCTGGGAGAGACTTTATTCACCTGTGTTAGCTTTGCCCAGACCTGCTGCCTGTTGATTTACTCTGCCAGATTCAGCAACTTATTGATAGTTCTGGAGCACCTTTTTGGTTAACCTTGTGTTTACCTGTGTTCACTTGGAATGGTAAGAACAGACCGGGCTGGTAGAGGAGCATGGGTCCCGCTGCTAGGCATGCCAGGCGGGATAGACTAATTTAAGTTTGCGGGAGGGCTTTGAGAGGGTTCTAGCAGGGTTGGCGGTACGCACCTAGTTTAAGGGGGGTTAAATAGGCCCGTCGGTGGCGGCTCTTGGGGGGGTAGGTGCTTGTTCTTGCCAGACTGGGAGCTGGGCCGTTTGAGCCCGGGGGGAGTACGATTGGGCAAAGTCAGTTATCCATGACCTCGAGAGCTCGCTCGAGTAGGGCACACGAGGTCAGCGGCTCGAGGGCAGGCTGACCGTCCCCTCCCCCTCCTGTCAAAGGAGCACTCTGGCAGGGAGTACATTTACCCCATTAGGTTTTCTGTATAAATAAATAGCCGCGGCCATTTTACCTCCAGTTCCCGTTTCCTGTCTTTATTTGTACGTTACATGTGGGTACAAGGCGGGGGGGAGAGAGGAATGTGTTCTCTATATAATTTTAGTATGCTGAGATCTACTGACACATGGAGACGTTTCAGCTATTGGTTGATGCAAGAAAACAGATCTTTGGGGGGGAAAAAACAGACCCTTGGTTGGACAATAGCTCTGTCTCATTTCTTAAAGCAGCAATCCTCACGTAATTTAGCTATTGTTATTTTGGTTACCAAACATTTAATTTATCATTTTATAAACTAATACATTTGATAATTGAATTCAATTAGAAGACAATGTCAGCATATTCACAATGTCATTTTCTTTTGCTAGTGACACGGGTTCATGTTCACCTTTTTCACATGAAACTGATTTTATTTTTACCTGCAAAATAGCAAAAAATATTTATTAGCAGAAACAAAAGGCCAGAGAGCACCCGCGGGTCTGGAACCCCACAGGGTTTTTCAGTAAACTGATGACAAGATGAAACCACTGAGCTAAAGCCAACCATGGTATTGTGTGTTCTCCATATCATTTTAGTATGCTGAGATCCACTGACACACGGAGACGTTTCAGCTATTGGTTGATACAAGAAAACAGAGCTTTGAAAAATAAAAACAGTTCTTGATTGGATAATAGTTCTCTCTCATTTCTTAAAGCAGCAATCCTCGCATAATTTAGCTATTGTTATTTTGGTTTCCAAATATTTACTTTATCATTTAATAAACTAACAAACTTGATGATTGAATGCAATTAGAAGACAATGTCAGCACATTCAAACCGTCACTTTCTTTTGAAAGTGACCCGGTTTCATGTTCACCTTTTTCACATGAAACCGGTTTGTTTAAACCTGGAAAATATCAAAAAATAATTATTAGCAGAAAAAAAGGCCAGAGAGCACCCGCGGGTTAGGAACCCGAAAGGGTTTTTCAGTAAACTGATGACAAGATGAAACCGCTGAGCTAAAGCCAGCCTTGGTGTTGTGTGTTCTCTATATCATTTTAGTATGCTGAGATCCACTGACACATGGAGACGTTTCAGCTATTGATTGATGCAAGAAAACAGATCTTTGGGGGAAAAACACAGACCCTTGGTTGGACAATAGCTGTGTCTCATTTCTTAAAGCAGCAATCCTCGCATATTTTAGCTATTGTTATTTTGGTTTCAAAATATTTAATTGATCATTTTATAAACTAATAAACTTGATGATTGAATGCAATTATAAGACAATGTCAGCACATTCACAACGTCACTTTCTTTTGCAAGTGACCCGGTTTCATGTTCACCTTTTTCACATGAAACCGGTTTGTTTAAACCTGGGAAATATCAAAAAATAATTATTAGCAGAAAAAAAGGCCAGAGAGCAACCGCGGGTCTGGAACCCCAAAGGGTTTTTCAGTAAACTGATGACAAGATGAAACCGCTGAGCTAAAGCCAGCCATGGTATTGTGTGTTCTCTACATCATTTTAGTATGCTGAGATCCACTGACACATGGAGACGTTTCAGCTATTGGTTGATGCAAGAAAACAGACCCATGGTTGGACAATAGCTCTGTCTCATTTCTTAAAGCAGCAATACTCGCGTAATTTAGCTATTGTTATTTTGGTTACCAAACACTTAAATTATCATTTTATAAACTAATAAATTTGATGATTGAATTCAATTAGAAGACAATGTCAGCATAATCACAATGTCACTTTCTTTTGCTAGTGACACGGGTTCATGTACACCTTTTTCACATGAAACCGATTTTATTTTTACCTGCAAAATAGCAAAAAATAATTATTAGCAGAAAAAAGGCCAGAGAGCACCCGCGGGTCTGGAACCCCAAAGGGTTTTTCAGTAAACTGATGACAAGATGAAACCGCTGAGCTAAAGCCAGCCTTGGTAGTGTGTGTTCTCTATATCATTTTAGTATGCTGAGATCCACTGACACATGGAGACGTTTCAGCTATTGGTTGATGCAAGAAACCAGATCTTTGGGGGAAAAAGAACAGACCCTTGGTTGGACAATAGCTCTGTCTCATTTCTTAAAGCAGCAATACTCGCATAATTTAGCTATTGTTATTTTGGTTACAAAAAATTTCATTTATCATTTTACAAACTAATACATTTGATGATTGAATTCAATTAGAAGACAATGTCAGCATATTCACAATGTCACTTTCTTTTGCTAGTGACACGGGTTCATGTACACCTTTTTCACATGAAACCGATTTTATTTTTACCTGCAAAATAGCAAAAAATGTTTATTAGCAGAAACAAAAGGCCAAACAGCCACCCGCGGGTCTAGAACCCCACAGGGTTTTTCAGTAAACTGATGACAAGATGAAACCGCTGAGCTAAAGCCAACCATGGTATTGTGTGTTCTCTATATCATTTTAGTATGCTGAGATCCACTGACACGGAGACGTTTCAGCTATTGGTTGATACAAGAAAACAGAGCTTTGAAAAATAAATACAGTTCTAGATTGGATAATAGCTCTCTCATTTCTTAATGCAGCAATCCTCGCATAATTTAGTTATTGTTATTTTGGTTTAAAAATATTTAATCTGTCATTTAATAAACTAACAAACTTGATGATTGAATGCAATTAGAAGACAATGTCAGCACATTCAAACCGTCACTTTCTTTTGCAAGTGACCCGGTTTCATGTTCACCTTTTTCACATGAAACCGGTTTGTTTAAACCTGGGAAATATCAAAAAATAATTATTAGCAGAAAAAAAGGCCAGAGAGCAACCGCGGGTCTGGAACCCCAAAGGGTTTTTCAATAAACTGATGACAAGATGAAACCGCTGAGCTAAAGCCAGCCTTGGTATTGTGTGTTCTCTATATCATTTTAGTATGCTGAGATCCACTGACACATGGAGACGTTTCAGCTATTGATTGATGCAAGAAAACAGATCTTTGGGGGAAAAACACAGACCCTTGGTTGGACAATAGCTGTGTCTCATTTCTTAAAGCAGCAATCCTCGCATATTTTAGCTATTGTTATTTTGGTTTCAAAATATTTAATTGATCATTTTATAAACTAATAAACTTGATGATTGAATGCAATTATAAGACAATGTCAGCACATTCACAACGTCACTTTCTTTTGCAAGTGACCCGGTTTCATGTTCACCTTTTTCACATGAAACCGGTTTGTTTAAACCTGGGAAATATCAAAAAATAATTATTAGCAGAAAAAAAGGCCAGAGAGCACCCGCGGGTCTGGAACCCCAAAGGGTTTTTCAGTAAACTGATGACAAGATGAAACCGCTGAGCTAAAGCCAGCCATGGTATTGTGTGTTCTCTACATCATTTTAGTATGCTGAGATCCACTGACACATGGAGACATTTCAGCTATTGGTTGATGCAAGAAAACAGACCCTTGGTTGGACAATAGCTCTGTCTCATTTCTTAAAGCAGCAATCCTCGCGTAATTTAGCTATTGTTATTTTGGTTACCAAACATTTAATTTATCATTTTATAAACTAATACATTTGATTATTGAATTCAATTAGAAGACAATGTCAGCATATTCACAATGTCATTTTCTTTTACTAGTGACACGGGTTCATGTTCACCTTTTTCATATGAAACTGATTTTATTTTTACCTGCAAAATAGCAAAAAATATTTATTAGCAGAAACAAAAGGCAAGAGAGCACCCGCGGGTCTGGAACCCCACAGGGTTTTTCAGTAAACTGATGACAAGATGAAACCACTGAGCTAAAGCCAACCATGGTATTGTGTGTTCTCTATATCATTTTAGTATGCTGAGATCCACTGACACATGGAGACGTTTCAGCTATTGGTTGATACAAGAAAACAGAGCTTTGAAAAATAAAAACAGTTCTTGATTGGATAATAGCTCTGTCTCATTTCTTAAAGCAGCAATCCTCGCATAATTTAGTTATTGTTATTTTGGTTTAAAAATATTTAATCTGTCATTTAATAAACTAACAAACTTGATGATTGAATGCAATTAGAAGACAATGTCAGCACATTCAAACCGTCACTTTCTTTTGCAAGTGACCCGGTTTCATGTTCACCTTTTTCACATGAAACCGGTTTGTTTAAACCTGGAAAATATCAAAAAATAATTATTAGCAGAAAAAAAGGCCAGAGAGCACCCGCGGGTCTTGAACCCCAAAGGGTTTTTCAGTAAACTGATGACAAGATGAAACCGCTGAGCTAAAGCTAGCCCTGGTATTGTATGTTCTCTATATCATTTTAGTATGCTGAGATCCACTGACACATGGAGACGTTTCAGCTATTGGTTGATGCAAGAAAACAGACCCTTGGTTGGACAATAGCTCTGTCTCATTTCTTAAAGCAGCAATACTCGCGTAATTTAGCTATTGTTATTTTGGTTACCAAACACTTAAATTATCATTTTATAAACTAATACATTTGATGATTGAATTCAATTAGAAGACAATGTCAGCACATTCACAACGTCACTTTCTTTTGCAAGTGACCCGGTTTCATGTTCACCTTTTTCACATGAAACCGGTTTGTTTAAACCTGGGAAATATCAAAAAATAATTATTAGCAGAAAAAAAGGCCAGAGAGCACCCGCGGGTCTGGAACCCCAAAGGGTTTTTCAGTAAACTGATGACAAGATGAAACCGCTGAGCTAAAGCCAGCCTTGGTGTTGTGTTCTCTACATCATTTTAGTATGCTGAGATCCACTGACACACGGAGACGTTTCAGCTATTGGTTGATACAAGAAAACAGAGCTTTGAAAAATAAAAACAGTTCTTGATTGGATAATAGTTCTCTCTCATTTCTTAAAGCAGCAATCCTCGCATAATTTAGCTATTGTTATTTTGGTTTCCAAATATTTACTTTATCATTTAATAAACTAACAAACTTGATGATTGAATGCAATTAGAAGACAATGTCAGCACATTCAAACCGTCACTTTCTTTTGAAAGTGACCCGGTTTCATGTTCACCTTTTTCACATGAAACCGGTTTGTTTAAACCTGGGAAATATCAAAAAATTATTATTAGCAGAAAAAAAGGCCAGAGAGCAACCGCGGGTCTGGAACCACAAAGGGTTTTTCAGTAAACTGATGACAAGGTGAAACCGCTGAGCTAAAGCCAGCTGCGTCCATAGAACCTCAGCCTGCGCTCCTCCGCGCTGACGCTGAGTCTCGCCTTCCCGGTCAGGAGCGATCCCATGAACTTGCAGGCGAGAGCCCCCTCTAAAGACATCCTCATTGAGGATGCAGGGACTCAGCGCGGAGCGTCCGCACGGATCAGCGCGGCTACCCTTGCTATGGACGTAGCCTTAGCATAGCTTGTTCTCTATATCATTTTAGTATGCTGAGATTCACTGACACACGGAGACGTTTCAGCTATTGGTTGATGCAAGAAAACAGATTTTAAAAATCAAAACAGACCCTTGGTTGGACAATAGCTCTGTCTCATTTCTTAAAGCAGCAATCTTCGCGTAATTTAGCTATTGTTATTTTGGTTTCCAAATATTTCATTTATCATTTAATAAACTAACAAACTTGATGATTGAATGCAATTAGAAGACAATGTCAGCACATTCACAATGTCACTTTCTTTTGCAAGTGACCCGGTTTCATGTTCACCTTTTTCACATTAAACCGTTTTTTTGTTTGTTTTTTTTAAACCTGGGAAATAGCAAAACACAATTCTTAGTTTTTACTTATTTATATTTTACATTTACTTATATACAATATTTTTTAAATGATTAAGCTTATGAGGCTGATATCTCATTCACTCATGCACTATTTGCAAAGAGGGACAAACAGTATATTTCATTGCAATGTGTTGCAACCCTATAAACCAGGCAAGGAGTTAAATATACACATTAACCCCCTCAATACGGAACAAGTCTGCAGAGCATGTGTAATAAAATACTCAGTTTTTGCTTTTCCCTTTTTTGGTTTCCAAACATGTAATTTATCATTTTATAGACTAACACACCAGTACTTGTTGACTGAATGCAATTGCAAGACAATGTAAACACATTTATGATGTTAGGTTCTTTTCCAAGTGACACTGTGTCATATGCACCTTTTTCCCATGAAACTTTTTACAGTGCTTGGAAAATAGCAAAATATTTTTCCAAACATGATTAACAAAAAGGGGGGGGAAAAGGTCAGATAGCGCCCGTGGGAATCGAACCCCGAAGGATTAATCCAAAATCTGAAGCTTGTAGAAGTAACCACTGAGCTAAAGCTGGCCAGGGAGTTCCAGAGTTCTGAATCTTATTAGTAGGTTGCCAACCTGTGACGTCACAGAGGAGAATCGGTGCTTGCTTGATACAATGAAGAGAGATCTCCTGCAGCAGAAATACCCGACTTGCCAAATGTCTTCCTTATTGCGTAAACATTGTATCTACGATTAGATGAACCTCTTCCCTGACAGGTATGGGACGTGTGTGTGTGTGTGTGTGTGTGTGTGTGTGTGTGTGTGTGTGTGTGTGTGTGTGTGTGTGTGTGTGTGTGTGTGTGTGTGTGTGTGTGTGTGTGTGTGTGTGTGTGTGTGTGTGTGTGTGTGTGTGTGTGTGTGTGTGTGTGTGTGTGTGTGTGTGTGTGTGTGTGTGTGTGTGTGTGTGTGTGTGTATATTAAGCATTGTAGTGCAATAAAATATAACCTTAAGCGTGTTTTTTGTGTTTTTGTAGCTCAAAATTGCACAAATCAGCACCCCCATGTAACATTATTGTAATACATTGGAAAATATTGAATACTTACATCAGTGACATTACATACATCACTCATGTAGCTGTTATGCTTAATATCCAATGAAACTGTATGTTCCTTAATCCTTTCATTCCTTAATTCAGAGGTTTACAGCACTAATTACTTCATGCACCTGCCACAACCGAGCCAAATAGTTAATGTTTGCCTGATTTATGGATTTGTGCTGTGAATCAGAGGGAAGTTTGAAAACTGGGACTGGCCTGATATATATATCCCTGCAGCCAATACATATTTCCAAATGAGTTTTATAGACGAACACACCATTACATGATGATTGAATGCAATGGGAAGACAATGTCAGGTTCTTTAGCACGTGTCAATGTGTACCTTTCTCACATGAAACATGTTATTTGTTCTTGGAGAATAGCAAAAAATCTTTCCAAAAATAATTAGAAGGAAAAAAATAAAAAGGGTCAGAAAGCGCCCGCGGGTATCGAACCCCGGAGGGTTGTTCAGTAGGGAAACTGGTTTCGTGAAGTAACCGCTGAGCTAAAGCTGGCCCGGAATCAAACCTCTCTCATCTCATATTAGTGTTGTGAGAGCAGCTGACATCAGCTGACATCAGCTGGCAGAGGCGTGTTGGTTTTTGGTTGATACAATGACTGCAGATCTCTTGAAGCAAAAATACCTGACTTGCCAAACGTGGCTCCTTCTTATTTCTTTAATATGTCTACATCTACATGCAACATTGTATTACATCCAGTGTGGTTGACATCTAAGATTAGATTAGCCTCTTCCCTGACAGATGGTGGCAAAGATTACATTGCAATGCTTTGGAAAGCAAGGAGGTAGCAGAACATATACATTAGCTATTACACTAGCTGAAGACCCGGCGTTGCCCGTGAGTTAAATTTCCTGCTAGGATGGGGTGGGGAGGGGCAGTGGACAGGAGGGGGAGGGGCAGTGGACAGGAGGGGGAGGGGCAGTGGACAGGAGGGGGAGGGGCAGTGGACAGGAGGGGGAGGGGCAGTGGACAGGAGGGGGAGGGGCAGTGGACAGGAGGGGGAGGGGCAGTGGACAGGAGGGGGAGGGGCAGTGGACAGGAGGGGGAGGGGCAGTGGACAGGAGGGGGAGGGGCAGTGGACAGGAGGGGGAGGGGCAGTGGACAGGAGGGGGAGGGGCAGTGGACAGGAGGGGGAGGGGCAGTGGACAGGAGGGGCAGTGGACAGGAGGGGCAGTGGACAGGAGGGGGAGGGGCAGTGGACAGGAGGGGGAGGGGCAGTGGACAGGAGGGGGAGGGGCAGTGGACAGGAGGGGGAGGGGCAGTGGACAGGAGGGGGAGGGGCAGTGGACAGGAGGGGGAGGGGCAGTGGACAGGAGGGGGAGGGGCAGTGGACAGGAGGGGGGGGGGGGGGTTGAGGGCCGGCAGGCAGCTCTGGGTTAGCCCCTTCCCCCGATCTCCTCCCCCGATCTCCTCCCCCTCCTGATCTCCCCCTGATCTCCTCCCTCCCTGCCCCCGATCGCTGCCAGGGGGTGTCTGCCTCTGAAGGGGGTCCGCTTCCCCTTCGGGGGGGAGGGGAAGTGCTGCGGTGATGTCCGCCTCTGGAGGGGGAGCGGCTCCTTGCAGAGGCCCTCCTGCCGAGCTGAGCGGAGGCCCCCGCTGCCATGTGCGACCCCCCCTGCCATGTGGAGGGCCCACTGCTGCCATGTGCGAATGTGTGTGTGTGAGTGACAGACTGTGTGTGTGTGTGTGTGTGTGTGTGTGTGTGTGTGTGTGTGTGACTGACTGTGTGTGTGACTGATTGTCTGTGAGCGTGTGTATCTGTGAGTGTCTGTGAGTGAGTGTGTATGTGTGTGTGTGTGTCTGTGTGAGTGTGTCTGTGAGTGTGTGTCTGTTACTGTTTGTGTGTGAGTGTGTGTGAGTGTGTGTGTCTGTGAGTGTGTGTGTGTGTGTGTCTGTGAGTGAGTGTGAGTGAGTGTGTGTCTGTGAGGGTGTCACCCTCTCCCTGTGTCACCCTCTCCCTGTGTCACCCTCTCCCTGTGTCACCCTCTCCCTGTGTCACCCTCTCCCTGTGTCACCCTCTCCCTGTGTCACCCTCACCCTTTCCCTGTCGCCCTTACCCTCTCCCTGTCGCCCTCTCCTTGTGTCACCCTCTCCCTGTGTCACCTCTCCCTGTGTCACCCTCACCCTCTCCCTGTCACCGTCTCCCTGTGTCACCATCTCCCTGTGTCACCCTTTCCCTGTGTCACCCTCTCCCTGTGTCACCCTCACCCTTTCCCTGTCGCCCTCACCCTCTCCCTGTCACCCTCTCCCTGTGTCACACTCTCCCTGTGTCACCCTCTCCCTGTGTCACCCTCTCCCTGTGTCACCCTCTCCCTGTGTCACCCTCTCCCTGTGTCACCCTCTCCCTGTGTCACCCTCTCCCTGTGTCACCCTCTCCCTCTCCCTGTGTCACCCTCTCCCTGTCGCCCTCACCCTCTCCCTGTCGCCCTCTCCTTGTCGTCCTCACCCTTTCCCTGTCGCCCTCACCCTTTCCCTGTCGCCCTCTCCCTCTCTCTGTCGCCCCCTCCCTCTCGCTCTCTCTGTCTCCCTCTCTCTGTCACCCTCTCTCTGTCACCCCCTACCTCTCGCTCTCTTTTTTTTTTTTTTTTAAAGTGGGTCTGGGGGTGGGGCTGGGGCAGAGCTAGGTGGCGAGTAGATTTTTTATTCAGCGAGTAGATTTTTGGGTGATTTGTCGAGCACTGCATACATACATACATACATACATACCTACATACACACATATATATATACATATATATACATATATACATATTTTTTTTGTTTTGAAAATTCTTTTATTATGCAGCGAATCTTTACAACAAGATTATAACAGTACATAAATAATTTTCCAAACGAAAAAAAAACCGCGACATTAACAACAGCGCAGTGCATATCCCACACAACTCACATACATTTTTATTAATGGTTTCCCCAAAAGTAAAAAAACTGTGACGAACACGGCGGTGCAGTGCATTTATACGTATGCACCGCACCACAGACATGACATATCATACACACATTATCTTTAACTTTATTGCACAGAAAAACTTTTGGGGCAGGGGTGGGGAGGGGGGTGTTTAGTCCTCCTCCTCAGGGCCGTCAAAGATGGAATAGTCCTTGAGCAGGCTACCATAATACTGAGTTAAGTTATGGTGAGTAAAAAAAGTGACAAAAACCCTCCACAGGAAAGCAAATATGCAAATACAACTGTATGCTCATCTGCATGTCTTAGGCAGGTCTGCAACCCCGCCTTTCCCCATCATCACCCAGCATACAGCACTTCCACTGCAGCAAGGGATTCTGGGAAATGACATGCAAATGAGCACACAGTGTCACTTTTTGCCTCAAAAACCATTTTTAACATGGTTCCCTATAGGCTTAAGCTTGCTGCATGGTCACAGCTTTGAGCACAGCCAGGGTTAAGGTGCGTACCCAGAAAACCACCCACAGACAGCTGTTTCAACCTTGATGGGTCTCATCAGTGTGGGGTTGATTTTAACTGGGTATGCATGAGAGGCTATGGGATAGGCTATACCATAATACTGAGTTAAGTTATGGTGAGTAAAAAAAAGTGACAAAAACCCTCCACAGGAAAGCAAATATGCAAATACAACTGTATGCTCATCTGCATGTCTTAGGCAGGTCTGCAACCCCGCCTTTCCCCATCATCACCCAGCATACAGCACTTCCACTGCAGCAAGGGATTCTGGGAAATGACATGCAAATGAGCACACAGTGTCACTTTTTGCCTCAAAAACCATTTTTAACATGGTTCCCTATAGGCTTAAGCTTGTTGCATGGTCACAGCTTTGAGCACAGCCAGGGTTAAGGTGCATACCCAGAAAACCACCCACAGACAGCTTTTTCTTGTAGCCCGGGTGGTGAAAAAGTGATTCCACCTCAAAAACCGTGCTCGTGGTCAAGTGAGACAAGGTGCGCTCCACATGTGACAAAGTCTTCTCCGGAGAGTAGGCCAGTCCGTACCAAAAGACAGTCCTCTTCAGCCGAAGCCAGAAAGAGTCCTGCTGTTACATTGACGTCATCATCCGAGGAATCCGACGTCCATCCTGTTCCCTCCTAGTGCAGCAGACGCCGCAGGAGGGTCCAAGTCTTTAGGGTGTGCGGCTGACGCCTACTAACCCACCGTGATCTTCTCCCGAGGGATTGGCGGTCACTAGCCAGCACTACAGTCTTTACTCTCCGAAGAAAGGGGTGACGTTAACCCAACACCAAACAAAACAAATTCATGGTGCGAGTGCTCCAGTGCTCTGTGCAATGCAGTGCAGGAGGTGCTCAAACGTACAACACAAAAAGGGTGTGCACGAGTGCACGCCTGGCCCTTTGCAAGGCCAGGCGGTGACAAAAATAATTGGCTTGTCCCCTCAGCGGAAGGCAATAAGGGGGGCCAAGTGCGGGAAAAATAGGGGACGGTGCAAAATCATCTGTGCAGATCAAGTGCTCGTAAGTGGAGGCCGCCACCCAAACAGCCAACCACAGTGCAGCAAGTGATGCTCCCCAGGTGTTCCAAGCCTGGGGTGCAAGATTAAAAATGCCCGGGCTACTTTGCATCTGCCCTCTCAGGCCATGACCAGAGGACCAAGTGATGCAACTAGGGCCATCCTTCACAGGACAGACCCTACACTTGATCTTAGCCAAAAGGCCGAGAAGCATCATACACCTCTTCTGGAATTGCCCCTTTGCACAGGCCTTGCTGCGCGCACTTGACACTGACTTAAAGGATTGTATACCGAGGAAGTGCGTCACGTACTACTCGGTGTTCCACGGACTTTTCACAGGAACACACACAGAGGACGCAATCGAAGCCGGTTGGCGTCTAATGGGCTGTTTCAAAGACGTTTTACTATTCGCCAGGGAACGTTTGACCAGGGGGAAGAAGAGGATGTCGGTACAGGACTGTCGCAGGCTGCTCCACAGCCTGCTCAAGGACTATTCCATCTTTGATGGTCCTGAGGAGGAGGACTAAACACTCCCCCGCCCCAAAAGTTTTTCTGTGCAATAAAGTTAGAGATAATGTGTGTATGATATGTCATGTCTGTGGTGCGGTGCATATGTATAAATGCACTGCACCGCCGTGTTCGTCACAGTTTAAAAAAATTTTTTTTTTTAAAAAGCTGTCTGTGGGTGGTTTTCTGGGTATGCACCTTAACCCTGGCTGTGCTCAAAGCTGTGACCATGCAGCAAGCTTAAGCCTATAGGGAACCATGTTAAAAATGGTTTTTGAGGCAAAAAGTGACACTGTGTGCTCATTTGCATGTCATTTCCCAGAATCCCTTGCTGCAGTGGAAGTGCTGTATGCTGGGTGATGATGGGGAAAGGCGGGGTTGCAGACCTGCCTAAGACATGCAGATGAGCATACAGTTGTATTTGCATATATATATATATATATATATATATATATAATATATTATGGGAAATATTTTAAGAAAATATGTGCATTTTGCATTCCATTCTGTTCTGTTTTACTACATGTAATATAGTGTAGTGTACTTTTAATTCTATTTTATGTTGAAAGGGCTGTAAAAGACAGAGATATATTAAGCATTGTTGTGCAATAAAATATAACAATTTCTTAAGAACTCAAGATTGTCTTTTTGTAGCTCAGAATTGCAGGTCAGCAACCCCATGTGACTTTATTTTAATACTTTGGAAAATATTGAATGCTTACATCAGTGACATTACATACATCACTCATGTAGCTGTTATGCTTAATATCTGTCACGCCTGTATGCCCGCGGACCAAGCTAGACCCCAGTACTGAGGTGGGAACGGTATGATACCACACACCCACAGCAGTGGGAGCAAGCCCGGAGTGTGGTATAGCATTGCTGGGCCTGTTGGAAGAGTTGTTAGTGTATACTTGCAATGCTTGGGGAATGTCCGTGAGAATAGTTGTGTCCGTTTGCCAATGTTCAGGGATCCAGAGGATAGAGTCGTCAGAGGGCAAGCCAGGTCCTAGGAAGCCAGAGGTCAGCGGAGTCGTATGTGTAGCAAGGTTCAAAGGGATACCAGAGAGCAGAGTAGTCCAGGGTAAGCAGGGGTCAAAGCCAGGGAAATCCAAAGTAACACAGGAGCAGGTAAACACAGGAGCACAGAGGGAGCACAGCATATGTCAGGTACACACAGGGAAACAGGAACTATGCAGAGCGAGGAAGAGGTGGACAGACAGGGATTATAAAGGAAGGTGCACCAATGACAGAGAGGGGAGGAGTAGAGAGAGAAGTGCGAGAAGCTAGAGATAGGTCAGGGAGAGAAGAAGAGGAGACAGAAGGGGCAGTCAGGGGAATGGCCTGTACAGCTTGGGAGGCGGAGACAGGGGGAACCAGATAAGAGGAGTCTGTGTGCGCGCCCCCTGTAAGCTGGGGATGCGTGCGCACAGGTTGCGACACAGACGCGGCCCGCACGGAGCAGGGGAAGACCGCAGGAGGGGGACGGAGCCAAGAGGAGGGGAACGCGCGCGAGGCCTCTGCCCGCGCGATGGCCAGCAAAGGCAGAGAGGAGCATGTACACGCGTCTGAGGGCTGAGGGGGTTCACGCACCGGACACGTCACCAGGCGCGCGGAACGCCACGCCACGGGCACCACGTGAGGAGGAGGCAACAGGACGGATGGCACCACAGGGGAAGGTAAAGGAGCAACCGCGGGGGAGAGGGAGCGGGGAGGATCAAAGCAGGGGCTAAGGAAGCGCGTGAGTATGCGAGACCTGCGGGGAACGCGCTGCGGCAACGGGAGAGAGGTAGAAGATGAAGGAGAGGAGTGGGAAGGAGCAGAAAGGGCAACAGGAGATGGGAGAGAGGGACAAGGAGAGGAAGGAATCTCCTGAGTCGTCACAATATCCAATGAAACTGTATGTTCCTTAATCCTTTCATTCCTTAATTCAGAAGTTTACAGCACTAATTACTTCATGCACCTGCCACAACTGAGCCAAATAGTTAATGTTTGCCTGATTTATGGATTTGTGCTATGAATCAGAGGGCAGAGGGAATTTTGAAAACTAGGACTGGGCTGCTATATATATATATATATATATATATATATATATATATATATATATATATATATATATATATATATATATAGTATTAGGTGATACCTTTTTTATTGGACTAACAATTTATGTCATAGGACAAGCTTTTGAGAGTTATCCTCTCTTCTTCAGGTCAAGCAATACTGATATACAAAGGATTCAATGGCTAAAACAGTGTAGCCATTGAATCCTTTGTATATCAGTATTGCTTGACCTGAAGAAGAGAGGATAACTCTCAAAAGCTTGTCCTATGACATAAATTGTTAGTCCAATAAAAAAGGTATCACCTAATACTGAAGAACTCATTTATTCTGCCCTATCACAACTGGACTAACACGGCTATTTTCTGCTATATATATATATATATATATATATATATATATATATATATATATATATATATATATATATATATATAAAAAGAAAGATACACACAGTGCAATCACACAGAGATATCTAAAATATAGTTATCACATATATTCACACAGAGATATCTCAAATATAGTTACTACCATTGCGCCTAGGTCAATCTTCTGGAATATATATATATATATATATATAAATATATATATATATATATATATATATATATATATATATATATACAGTGTTCGACAAATCACCCAAAAATCTACTCGCCCAACCAAAAAATCTACTCGCCCTAGTCCCGCCCCCAACCCCGCTTTAAAATAAAATATATTAATAAAATTAATTTAATAAATTCCTAGTCAGAACATTCGTTTTTGACATAAATGTATTTATTGTATTACATGATACTACAATTAGTCCTTGTTACGTGTGTGTGTGTGTGTGTGTGTGTAAATGTCGGATCTAGAAATAAAAGCCAGGTGTGAATGACTAGTTTCCTGAGCCCCTTAACCAGTGTCTGGACGTCCCCGCTTCACAATATCTAAAGCAGCAATCCCGCCTGGGATCTTACCTGATCCGCAGTCCCTCAAAGTCCAGGTACCCTCATTCCCGCAATGTTATACATTGGAGGGTATGTGTTCCCTACCTGTCTTCTGGATTAGGGGGGATGCTGATGTCTTCCGTGTGAAGCTTGAGTCAGATCTGGAAGAAAGCAGTATAGGTTATTTTGGTGTAGTATACGGCAGTTAAGATATATTGGGTAAATAAGATATCCAGATTGAGAGAGAGAGTGTGTGGGAGAGAGAGAGAGAGAGTGTGGGAGAGAGAGAGAGAGAGAGAGTGGGAGAGAGAGAGTGAGAGTGTGGGAGAGAGAGTGAGAGTGTGGGAGAGAGAGAGAGACACAGAGGGGAGAGACACAGAGGGGCGAGAGGGTGGGTGACACACACACACACACAGAGGGTGGGTGATACACATAGAGGGTGGGTGGGTGACTGACTGGGTGGGTGGGTGACTGACTGACTGGGTGGGTGACTGACTGACTGGGTGGGTGACAGACTGACTGGGTGGGTGACTGACTGACTGGGTGGGTGGGTGACTGACTGGGTGGGTGACTGACTGGGTGGGTGACTGACTGACTGGGTGGGTGACTGACTGACTGGGTGGGTTACTGACTGACTGACTGGGTGGGTGGGTGACTGACTGACCTACTGGGTGGGTGACTGACTGACCTACTGGGTGGGTAACTGACTGACTGACTGGGTGGGTGACTGACTGACTGATTGGGTGGGTGACTGACTGAGTGGGTGACTGACTGGGTGGGTGACTGACTGGGTGGGTGACTGACTGACTGGGTGACTGACTGACTGGGTGGGTGACTGACTGACTGTGGGTGACTGACTGACTGGGTGGGTGACTGACTGATTGGGTGGGTGACTGGCGGACTGGGTGGGTGACTGGCTGACTGGGTGGGTGACTGGCTGGGTTACCGGGTGACTGACTGGGTTACTGGGTGACTGACTGGGTTACTGAGGGACTGACTGGGTTACTGAGTGACTGACTGGGTTACTGAGTGACTGACTGGGTTACTGAGGGACTGACTGGGTTACTGAGTGACTGACTGGGTTACTGAGTGACTGACTGGGGTGGGGTGGGGTGGGTGACTGACGTGACTGACTGGGGTGGGTGACTGACGTGACTGAATGGGGTGGGTGACTGACTGAGTTGGGTGACTGACTGACTGGGGTGGGGTGACTGACTGACTGGGGTGGGGTGGATGACTGACTCGGGTGGGGTGGGTGACTGACTGGGTGGGTGACTGACTGACTGGGTGGGTGACTGACTGACTGGGTGACTGACTGACTGGGTGGGTGACTGACTGACTGGGTGGGTGGGTGACTGACTGACTGGGTGGGTTACTGACTGACTGACTGGGTGGGTGACTGACTGACCTACTGGGTGGGTGACTGACTGACTGACTGACTGGGTGGGTGACTGACTGACTGGGTGGGTGACTGACTGACTGACTGACTGGGTGGGTGACTGACTGACTGACTGACTGGGTGACTGACTGACTGGGTGGGTGACTGACTGACTGGGTGGGTGACTGACTGACTGGGTGGGTGACTAACTGATTGGGTGGAGGACTGGCTGACTGGGTGGGTGACTGACTGACTGGGTGGGTGACTGGCTGGGTTACTGGGTGACTGACTGGGTTACTGGGTGACTGACTGAGTTACTGAGTGACTGACTGGGTTACTGAGGGACTGACTGGGTTACTGAGTGACTGACTGGGTTACTGAGTGACTGACTGGGTTACTGAGTGACTGACTGGGTTACTGAGTGACTGACTGGGATACTGGGTGACTGACTGGGTTACTGAGTGACTGACTGGGGTGGGTGACTGACGTGACTGAATGGGGTGGGGTGGGTGACTGACGTGACTGACTGAGTTGGGTGACTGACTGACTGGGGTGGGGTAACTGACTGACTGGGGTGGGGTGGGTGACTGACTGGGGTGGGGTGGGTGACTGACTGACTGGGGTGGGTGACTGACTGACTGGGGTGGGTGACTGACTGACTGGGGTGGGTGACTGACTGACTGGAGTGGGTGACTGACTGACTGGGGTGGGTGACTGACTGACTGGGGTGGGTGACTGACCCATGCATACATGCACACACACCCATACATACACACACACACCCATGCATACACACACACACACACACACACACACACACACACACACACACACACACACACACACACACACACACACACATGCATACACACACACACACACACACACACAGCCATGCATACACACACACCTATGCATACACACACACACACACATGCACACACACACACACATGCATACACACACATACACACATACACACACACGACAGGGGGAAGAAGAGGAAAGGCCGCGCGACTGAGCACCACCACTGCCCCGCTCGCCTCCCCGTGACCATCTCTAGTCCTGCGCGGGGATCGGCGGGAAGCCGGGACAGGGAGAGAAGGGGGAGACACCCCCACTACCATCTCCTGCCCCGCGCGGGAAGCCGGGACAGGGAGAGAAGGGGGGAACACCCCCACTACAAGCTGGGACCAGGGAGAGAAGGGGGGGAACACCTGCCCCGCGCGGGAAGCCGGGACAGGGAGAGAAGGGGGGAACACCCCCACTACAAGCTGGGACCAGGGAGAGAAGGGGGGGAACACCTGCCCCGCGCGGGAAGCCGGGACAGGGAGAGAAGGGGGGAACACCCCCACTACCATCTCCTGCCCCGCGTGGGAAGCCGGGACAGGGAGAGAAGGGGGTAACACCCCCACTACAAGCTGGGACCAGGGAGAGAAGGGGGGGAACACCTGCCCCGCGCGGGAAGCCGGGACAGGGACAGAAGGTGGGGACACCCCCACTACAAGCTGGGACCAGGGAGAGAAGGGGGGGAACACCTGCCCCGCGCGGGAAGCCGGGACAGGGAGAGAAGGGGGGAACACCCCCACTACCATCTCCTGCCCCGCGCGGGAAGCCGGGACAGGGAGAGAAAGGGGTAACACCCCCACTACAAGCTGGGACCAGGGAGAGAAGGGAGGGAACACCTGCCCCGCGCGGGAAGCTGGGACAGGGACAGAAGGTGGGGACACCCCCACTACAAGCTGGGACCAGGGAGAGAAGGGGGGGAACACCTGCCCCGCGCAGGAAGCCGGGACAGAGAGAGAAGGGGTGAACACCCCCACTACCATCTCCTGCCCCGCGCGGGAAGCGGGGAGTAAGGGGGCTTGCAGGGAAGGAGCAGAGGGGCCGCAAGATGGAGTATTGGAGAGTACTTACTCTCCAACAGATCTCAGGCCAGAAAGAATGGCCGCTCGTTGGGGGCGGGCTCATATAGAGCCTGGCCGGGCGTCCACAAAGCCTGGGAGCGCGCGCCAATCAGCTGTCAGGTAGGGAGTTTTTTTTTTTTTTTCAGCGCGAGCAGGGAAAATTTAAGCGTGAGAGGGGAAATTTAAAAAAACGAACACGTGTGCTGCTTGGGCCAATATTTACTCGCCCGGGGGTTAAATCCACCCGCCCCAGGCGTGTAAATGTATAGGATTGTCGAACACTGTATATATATATATATTATGTATTTATATCTAGTGAGGTTGACATCTTCCCTGACAGATAGGGGGCAAACAGTACATTGCAATGCTCTGGAAAGCATATTTCCAAATGAGTTTTATAGACCTTTACTTGAATGCAATTGCAAGACAATGTCAGGTTCTTCTGCAGGTGACCCTGTGTCAATGTGTGCCCTATTCATATGAAACATGTTTATTTTTACTTGGAAAAATAACACATTTTTCCAAAAATTATTAGAAATAGGGTCAGAAAGCGCCCGCGGTTCTCGGACGGTTGTTCAGTTGGGTAATTAGTTCCAAGAAGTAACCGCTGAGCTAAAGCCGGCCCGGAAGCAAACCTCTCCCATCTCATATTAGTATTGTGAGTGCAGCTGACATCAGCTGGCAGAGGCGTGTTGGTTTTTGGTTGATACAATGACTGCAGATCTCTTGAAGCAAAAATACCTGGCTTGCCAAATGTGGCTTCTTCTTATTTCTTTAATATGTCTACATCTACATGCAACATTGTATTACATCCAGTGTGGTTGACATGTAAGATTAGATTAACCTCTTCCCTGACAGATACGGGGCAAACAGCAAAACGTACGTGTACGTGTACGTGTGTACGTGTGTGTGTGTGTGTTCCGGTCTGTTTTATTACATGTAATATATTATAGTCTACTTTTAATTCAGTTTTACGTTGAAGGGCTGTAAAAGACACAGATATATTAAGCATTGTTGTGCAATAAAATATAACCATTTCTTAAGCAATTAAGATTGTGTTTTTGTAGCTCAGAATTACAGCACCCCCCTGTGACTTTATTTTAATACTTTGGAAAATATTGAATGCTTACATCAGTGACGTTACATACATCACTCATGTAGCTGTTATGCTTAATATCCAATGAAACTGTATGTTCCTTAATCCTTTCATTCCTTAATTCAGAGGTTTACAGCACTAATTACTTCATGCACCTGCCACAACTGAGCAAAATAGTTAATGTTTTTCTGATTTATGGATTTGTGCTATGAATCAGAGGGCAGAGTGAAGTTTGAAAACTGGGACTGGGCTGATATATATATATATATATATATCCCTGCAGCCAATACATATTTCCAAATGAGTTTTATAGACGAACACACCATTACTTGATTGAATGCAATGGCAAGAATGTCAGGTTCTTTAGCAAGTGCCAATGTGTACCTTTCTCACATGAAACATATTATTTGTACTTGGAGAATAGCAAAAAATCTTTCCAAAAATAATTAGAAGGGAAAAAATAAAAAGGGTCAGAAAGCGCCCGCGGGTATCGAACCCCAGAGGGTTGTTCAGTTGGGTAACTGGTTCCAAGAAGTAACCGCTGAGCTAAAGCCGGCCCGGAAGCAAACCTCTCCCATCTCATATTAGTAGTGTGAGAGCAGCTGACATCAGCTGGCAGAGGCGTGTTGGTTTTTGGTTGATACAATGACTGCACATCTCTTGAAGCAAAAATACCTGGCTTGCCAAACGTGGCTCCTTCTTATTTCTTTAATATGTCTACATCTACATGCAACATTGTATTACATCCAGTGTGGTTGACATCTAAGATTAGATTAACCTCTTCCCTGACAGATGGTGGCAAAGATTACATTGCAATGCTTTGGAAAGCAAGGAGGTAGCAGAACATATACATTGTTTTTTTTTGTTATATTTCCCACAATATCATATTGAGAGAGAGAGAGACGTGTGGTAACCAGGGGATCCTGATAGCCAAAAGAAGACAGCACACTGCAGAGTTAGTATCAAAAAAAGTGTATTACGTGACACAGGGCCGCCAACGTTTCGGTCCTCCCAACGGGACCTTCCTCAGGGCAGTGCTGAGAGACCCGGCGTTGCCCGTGAGTTAAATTTCCTGCTAGGATGGGGGGGGGGGGGACAGTGGACAGGAGAGGGGGGGACAGTGGACAGGAGGGGGAGGGACAGTGGACAGGAAGGGGGGGAGACAGTGGACAGGAGGGGGAGGGACAGTGGACAGGAAGGGGGGGAGACAGTGGACAGGAGGGGGGGGGGGACAGTGGACAGGAGGGGGGGACAGTGGACAGGAGGGGGGGGGACAGTGGACAGGAGGGGATGGGTGGATAGTGGACAGGATGGGGGGGGGACAGTGGACAGGAGGGGGGGGCAGTGGACAGGAGGGGGGGCAGTGGACAGGAGGGGGGGGCAGTGGACAGGAGGGGGGGCAGTGGACAGGAGGGGGGGGCAGTGGACAGGAGGGGGGGGCAGTGGACAGGAGGGGGGGCAGTGGACAGGAGGGGGGAGAGTGGACAGGAGGGGGGGGGACAGTGGACAGGAGGGGGGGGTTGCTTAAAATGTCCGGGTCCCCTCCTCTCCACTCCCACTGTATGTTTCTACGCTCCCCCCTCTCTCTCCACTCCTCCCCATCCTCATGCGCAGCTCTGGTCCCCACCCTACAGTGTCTGACACACACACAGTGTCCCGCACACACATACACAGTGACACACACACACACACACACATAGTGACACACACACACAGTGTCAGACACACACACACACAGTGTCACACACACACACACACACACACAGTGACACACACACACACACAAAGTGACACACACACACACAGTGTCACACACACACACACACACACACACACACAGTGAGACACACACACAGACACACACATACAATGACACACATACACACACACACAGATATGTCACCTCTCCTTCCGGGCGCTGCCATCTTAGGCACTCGGTGCCGCGAGAGAGGAAGGGGGTCCTTCCGGGCGCCGCCATCTTAGGCACTTGGCGCTGCGAGGCAGCTGCAGGCTGCATGCCCACTGCCTGTCCCCACGCTGGGGAGGGAGGGAAGTGAGCGCCGGGGAGGGAGGGAAGTGAGCGCCGGGGAGGGAGGGAAGTGAGCACCGGGGAGGGAGGGAAGTGAGCACCGGGGAGGGAGGGAAGTGAGCGCCAGGGAGGGAGGGAAATGAGCGCCAGGGAGGGAGGGAAGTGAGCGCCGGGGAGGGAGGTGAGTGAGCGCCGGGGAGGGAGGTGAGTGTGTGTGTGTGGCCAATCGGGAAGAGAGTGGCAGTTGGGTGACGTCAGACCCACCAATCTGATTGGCCAGAGGCTGAGGACCAATTAGATTCACCGTAGCTAGTACCAACCTTTCGATTTTATATATTAAGATACACACACACACACACACATACACACACACGGCTCCACAAATGCACTCACCTGCACGCTACGGAGAGTGATTTTTGGCCGCTGTCGAGTGCTTACCTACGGCGAGGTCCGGCGGTGAGTTGTGGCGATCTCCATCTTCTCCCCTGCAGGTCCTGAAAAAATGGCCATGAGGCATCAAATGGCGCCGCGCTGCCATAGCAATGGGATGCTACGTGACTGACACGTTCACTCAGCCAGTCAAACCACTTACAGACAGCTGTTTCGAGCTTTATGGGTCTTAGTGTGAGGTTGGTTGTACTGGCTTTGCCAGTTTCAAGGCTGAGTAAGTTTACCATACACATTTTAAGTTATGGTGGGTGAAAATGGCGACACAAAAACTCCACCGTTAGCATATAGCCAATAAAGAATAGCTTTATATATATACACACATACAGTGTTCAACAAATAATTATAACCACACGCCCGTGGCGGGTGGATTTAGGCCACTGGCGAGCCGTGCTGCGGCTCTATGAATTCCCCTGCTCGCGCAAATTATTATTTTTTTAAATAAATAATCCCCCTCCCTGATTGGGTTAACGCGGGGAAGAGGGCCGGCAGGCAGCTCTGGGTTAGCCCCTTCCCCCGATCTCCTGCCCCTCCTGATCTCCTCCCCTTGATCTCCTCCCCCCCTGCCCCCGATCGCTGGCCGGGGGTTTCCGCCTCTGAAGGGGGTCCGCTTCCCCTTCAGGGGGAGGGGAAGTGCTTCGGCGTTGGCCGCCTTGGGGGGGGCGTGCTGCGGCGTCGGCCGATTCGGGGGGAGCGGTGCTGCGCTGCGGCGATGTCCGCCTCTGGAGGGGGAGCAGCTCCTTGCAGAGGCCCTCCTGCCATGCGGAGGGCTCTGCTGCAGTGCGGAGGCCCCCGCTGCCATGTGCGACCCCCTGCCTTGCAGGTGAATGTGTGTGTGTGAGTGACAGACTGAGTGACTATGTGTGTGTGTGTGTGTGTGTGTGTGTGTGACTGACTGTGTGACTGACTGTGTGACTGACTGTGTGACTGTGTGAGTGTCTGTGAGCGTGTGTGTGTGTGTGTGTGTGTGTGTGTGTGTGTGTGTGTGTGTGTGTGTGTGTGTGTGTGTGTGTGTGTGTGTGTGTGTGTATCTGTGAGTGTGTGTCTGTGTGAGTGTGTGTCTATGAGTGTGTGTGTGTGAGTCTGTGAGTCAGTGTGTGTGTGTGTGTGTGTGTGTGTGTGTGTGTGTGTGTGTGTGTGTGTGTGTGTGTGTGTGTGTGTGTGTGTGTGTGTGTGTGTGTGTGTGTGTGTGTGTGTGTGTGTATCTGTGAGTGT